>NC_064306.1:16520610-16554037 GCF_023373825.1 Bactrocera dorsalis | reverse complement strand
CGAGCCCGTCGTCTACAATAGGTGGTGATTTGACTACAACTACGCCATTTGCTGAGAGGGAATCGAAGAAGGTGTTTATGGCTACATTATGAATGGTGGTCAATGCATGTTAGTTGCGTCTGGTCAGCGTAATCTCTTATGTCATCGACATGCTCCTTGGATGCAGTTCTACCTCGCTCAGGTGAACGCAGGGATGGTTTCTACGAAACACCTAAGCAGAAACTGCTTGGAGAGGAGTTCATTGTGCTATATAACTAGAAGCATACGGTATAGATGTTCGATAGAAGACGTCAAAAGGTATCCCGTTATAGTCCGGAGTGCAGTATTCTGGTATGTCTGAAGCCTCCTCGACTGCGTTTCACTGCATCCAGGCGGTCATTTAATGTCATCGACTGTGATATTAAATTCCAGTATGTACTCTTTTATTCAGTTCGTGTATGTATGTATATGCTCGCTGTGGCCTTAGTGGGGCAAAGTTTTAGGTTCCGGGCAGCGAGAGAGCGAAAGAGGTCGGAAGGATAGCTTTTTTTTGAACACATACCATCATCTGAATGCTGGTAGATTTTGCTTTAATGATAACAAACTTATCTTAAAACTTACCTTTACAAACAGCAGTAGATCTCCTCAGTAATGGCATTTGGCCGAGAAAAATTCGGATCAAATCCGTACATCTATGTTATTTTATTTATCAAATCGTAAGATGCAAAACCTAGCGAAGAACTAACGGTAAAAAATTTTAAATTGGAAATGGATAAAATAGAACTGAAAAAGCAAACTTCGGGCAATGGGGTTGGGAAAAAAGAAACCCTACATTTTTTTATTATTGAGGGCACTCTAAAGGCCTAACTATAATGTGAATAAGCTAGTTTAAGCCAGTGTAAGCAACTGTCCGAAAACACACAGATTGTATTTTGCAGCTATTATATATATATGTTACATCAAATTTTGTGAAGTTGTTCAAATTTTATGCTTAAAGTTTACAGATACATCATTTTGAATTTGAAGATGTTTTATACAAAATTTAATTGAAAAAAGTAAAGTTTGTACGTCAAACGAGATGCCTTTTATTTCTATCGCACAAACAAAGAAAAGGAATTTCTCGGAATCGTTCAAAAAAACATAATTCTTCCTCTTTCTGTTTATTTCCCTCACTGAATATGACCGAATTCTTTCTTTAATTTTTCTAATTTTTGTTAATATGCATATTCCGTCTAAAGCAGAGGTAAGCATTTTAATTGTTTTTAAATATTTTAATTTTCTATTCATTTCTGTATTGCAAAACCCAAACGAAACATAAAATAAAAACATAAATTGTTTATTGATACTTTTATCATCTGCACGTAAGTACATTACAGTCATATGCATTCCTTATGCATTTGACAGACTTTTCGTTAATTTTTTGACAGTAATATACGGCATTTTGCGATCGTTCTTCAAACAGCGAATATGTGCGACAAGCAAGCGGAAAGTTGTTCGTCCGCGATCTTTCCTATTGGGCGACACGAGAGAATTTTGTATGCACACCGATCATAAAAAATCAAACATTTTCGCGAACATGGATTGATATGCGCACATGCCCATACACGAGTAAATCGCAATCAAACACATATCGATCGAACGCACATGTGTGTCGTATATAGCCACCGTAAGGTACATTTTTTATAGATCTGTGCAAATCGTAAATTCGATTGTATAGTGTGCATTAGCTTTAGTGAGTATGAAGTAGTATCGATAAAAGAAACACATCTCTTACCAGTAAATGAATCATACTTATTTGATCATTCGTTTATAAAGAATCAAAATATATAAGATAAAATTGTGCATATTTGGTTAACTAGCAGTCTTTGTTTTTAAATAAATTAATAAATTCTCTACTATTTGGTAGTAAGTAATACTCAATATAGTGGACCATTTATAAAAAAATGTGTGTGTTTATAATATTTTAATTGAATATTAATGTTTTGTACACAATGTATACAAATGTATTTATTAAAGTGAAAAATATTTGTCTAATGGAAAATGTTCAAACCATTTAGGTCGACTAAAGTTTATTGCATTGCAGTGACATTTAATTATTTTAATGAAAGTTTGCAAGTGCATATTAACCCGTTTATAGTTCGAAAATCGTTCTGCTGTTTTTGTTAAAGTTTAAAATCATTAGAGAACTAATTTAATTTATATGGTACTTTCAATTACTTCTTATTGGTTAAAATCGTTATAAATCTTAATCAAGTTGTTACAATTATGAAAACATAACATTTTATTTCATTCTTAAAATTGAATAGATGTCTACTTTTTTGCAGCATATTTTGTGTACATTTTTGGGTTACAATCGTCCTTTTTTGTCCTTATAATTTTGTCAAAAAGTGTTTTCATAGTAGGAAAATTAAATTAGGTGAAAAACAATTAATAAAAGAATAAATGTTGATTCAAGTTTTCTCCTTATCTCAATCTCAATTGTGTAGCTTTATTTGCTATATATGTATATAGTTTTATTTTCCAAATATGACCATACATATGTGCCAGCATGGCCAAATTCCGAATGACTAATTCGATACATGTACATATTTGTACAAGTACAGTAAGTCAACTAACTAGAAACAATCATATATATATATATATATATTTATATTTCTTAATAAGGTCATAAAAATTACAAAGTCGTTATGTGAAAATGTGTGGCTACAACCTTTACAGAAATAAGTTGTATACACAAATGCCGGTAAATCGTACCTAGTAAAAAATATGCATTATCGAAAATGTTCTTCTATTCTTTTTTGTGTGTAAACTCAACTTCATTTCAAAAACGCCCGTTAAGGCCAAGATTGTATTAGCTTGTTTTGAAGACTGCTATAGCGTAATGAGAGTAGTTTTGGCAGATCAAAGGAATTAGTCAAATACAGCCTGTTTTAAAAATATTTAACTGATTAATAATAATCATTAAAAAAAAGCTGATTTTGTATAACATAACGCGAGAGATTGCTAAAAGTTCAATATTAAACTATTATGATATCAAGAGATCATTCCTTGATTACGTCGAAGACAATCAACAATACCCCGATAAAACTACCTTCAGGCACAGAAGAACATTAATCGCAGTAGTACCAAATTATTATTCTTCGATTCCCAGAGAGTGGAGTATTTGCAGACCCATTGCAGACGAAGACCTCGAGTTGCCTCGCGAATCTAGAATTGCACTTACATACCAAATATAGGACATGCATGCGACGACTCCCCGCATGACTCTTATCACCTCTTTGCATGCGATCCTTTGAAACACGTTTCCTGGGCCTGTCGTTGAATTAGTTCAATGATAATTAACTTGTGCCTGGACCCAAATATGAACTTAATAACCGATGTATGTATAAAAAACTAAAATAACATGTGTTATTCAAGCGAAGACGGTAATATATTTGCTGTCTAGCTACATACACACGGTCATGGACAGAGAAATGGCACATTTTTCATATAAATTATTCTAATCAGATTTTAGTTTCTCAAATAAGTACATCGCAATAATCAGCTACAACTGCAGTTTCATGGTTACTTATTTGATTTTCCTTCTTACCATAAATTATTGTTAAAGTGATCCTAATTTTAAAAAAATAAAAAAAATCCTCAAAGCTCTTGCACGTAAAACAACTGAACATGCTTATAGAAACATTATCAGAAAAAGCAAATATGATTCTATCAAATCTTCCCGAGAGATTGTGGCTGAAATAATTGGGACATTTGATTTTAGCACATCCAGGTTACTCGTACGAAGTTGAGACGTCTTGTTGTTGCCCAAAAAAAAGCACTGCTGATATTTGCCCAAGAAGATTAAATTTTAGAAAGTAGCAATAAGGAGCGAAGAAACAAGAATGAATCGGAATGGGTTCGATATCAAACAAATTGAACAGAATTTAGTGCACAGTTTGTCTCGACAATGCCAAGCAATTTTGAAAATTTGTGGACTTTTAAAAAAAGTTATTTTCACAGAAACGGCCTACTTTGATAATCCATAATTTTGTTTTAAGGACTATTGAAATTTTTTTTTTAATATTTGTAAAAACTTACTCAATTCAATGCTATGCTAATTTGAATTTGTTTGTTTACATATGTAAGTGACCCACTCTTCGTCATCCGTTCAGAATTATATTCATCTTTTTCCAATTTAACTCATGTGCTACCCATACGTCACGCTACGTTTTGCATCCAGTTTACATAAGTTTCAAATGGCTTTTTGTGCAATTTAAATCATGGTTAATGAAAATAATGTTTTTCCATTATTTTATGTATATATGTTCTAATGTCATGCTGGTATCTTTAATAAAATAACTATCGGAATTTTTTAATAGAAAATGAAAAGATATAGCGTAACCCGATCGCTATATGATTGAGAATACCAATTCTATTTATATATTATTTTTAATAAACGTAATACATAAAATGAAACGTTTTTTTTTTTGTTTCGTAGATTTTTTTGCTTTAACAATGTCTTCTCGTAAAACCGCTGGTCGTCGCGCTACCACAAAAAAGCGAGCGCAACGCGCCACATCAAATGTGTTCGCTATGTTCGATCAGGCCCAAATTGCCGAGTTTAAGGAAGCTTTTAATATGATCGATCAGAATAGAGATGGTTTCGTTGAAAAAGAGGATTTGCATGATATGTTAGCTTCTCTTGGAAAAAATCCAACAGACGAGTATTTAGAAGCGATGATGAACGAAGCACCCGGACCTATAAATTTCACTATGTTCCTTACCTTATTTGGAGAACGCCTACAAGGAACAGATCCTGAAGATGTAATAAAAAATGCTTTTGGATGCTTTGATGAGGAAAATAACGGTGTATTACCCGAGGATCGATTGCGCGAACTATTGACCACAATGGGAGATCGTTTCACCGATGAGGATGTAAATAGCTTTTTACTATTATTTATTTGTTTAGCTTTATAATTAAATTAAAATTTTTCTACATTATACGAATTACATTAATTTTATATATAATTGAATATAATTGTTTTGTATATCTTCAGGTCGACGAAATGTATCGTGAAGCACCTATCAAACATGGTCTGTTTGATTATATAGAGTTCACCAGAATTCTGAAACACGGTGCCAAAGACAAGGATGAGCAATAAAGCTTATA
This sequence comes from Bactrocera dorsalis, assembly GCF_023373825.1. NCBI lineage: Eukaryota > Metazoa > Arthropoda > Insecta > Diptera > Tephritidae > Bactrocera > Bactrocera dorsalis. Next base: position 16,548,906 of record NC_064306.1, on the reverse strand, counting down.
AGCAGACTTCCACATTCCTCATAAACGCATATTTGAGCATATAAAATTTACCCAAGTTTTCTTTACATACATATACAAGTATAATTACTTCATCCATTTCGTGACGACAATAAAGTATAAGACACGAAAGATTAAAAAAACATAACTTTGTGCATGCAAATTTTGGCGAGCATTATAAATAAAAAACAGTAAAGTGTATTTTTTATAATTAAAATTGGTTACATACGTCTTATATATAAAACAAAGTTGGGTTTTTGTTTTTGTGGCCTGAACCACTTTCAAGGTATTTCAACAACGATGGTTGGTAAAAAAAATTCAGAAAAAATTAATTTTCAACCGACTTATGCGAAATTCAAAAAAAAAAATCATTACCTACTTATAACAGAGAATCTTAAATTTTGACAGATAATGTTATTTAACATTTAGCTGTAACACACTGTTATGGACGGGAGTTATAGTGTGAATAATAAAAACAAGGTTTTTTAGATGCGCCAAGGCACTGGCAAGACGTTTATTGAAAATTTAATACTTGCTAAAATAAAACAACCAGGGAAGATAGTTTCTTCGTCAGGAATTGCTGCAACTCTTCTAAAGGATGGAAAAGACGAAATCAATATGTTCTATCCAAAAAAATTAGCCTCTTGGTTAACTATTGCAAGACGCCTCATAGATTATGTAGGATGAATGCACCATGAGCCATAAAGCAGATACAGAGGCGTAAACAGAACATTCAAAGATTAATTTGCTGGAGATTTCCGACAGTCTCTTCCTTTGACTAACGGAGGTGCACGAGCAGATATCATCAAAGCATGCTGAATATCGTCGCCCTTATGGACTTCGATTGAAAATATAAAATTACTGACGAATATGAGAGCTCATCTTCATAGAATCACTGGTGATGATTTTCCACAGCAACTGCTTAAACATGGGGTAGGACTCGGGACGGGCATAGACTTATCGTTTTATGTTAAAAGTCACAACAATTCATATATATGTACATACATACATATATATCAAAGCATGTGTTCAATCTAACGGGAGCCCCAGGAAACGTTCTGTTTCGACGGGGTCAGACCAAAGGGAAAAGGGTGTTAGATGGATGGGGTCGGTAGGACATGCAAAGAGGTGGTCAGTGTCATGCGGAGACTCGTTGCATGCAGGACATACATTGGGTATGTCAGGGTATATTCTGAATAAGTAGGAGTTTAACCTGCTACAATATCCAAAACAAAGTTGCGCTAGGGTCACTCGCGTTTCCCGCGGCAACTCGAGTTCTTCGACTGCGATGGGTGGTGGTTTGACTCCAAGAACGCCATTCACGGGAAGAGAGTCGGTGAAGTCGTTGATGGCTCCACACACACAGATTAACACTCACCGATCCAAACGGGGTTAGATCGCCGAAAGAACAGCCCTTGGTCGGATAAAATCCGAGTCAATTCCGGTGCGTAGAACCGGCTGTCGTGGGAATTGTTGATGGCTCCACTATGAATGGCGGTCAGTACCAGTCGAAAGTCAGTTGCGTCCGAAGTCCGGTCGGCGTACTGTACGACGTAGTCAAGGAAAGACCTTTTGATGCTCCTAGGAGGCGGTTCCGCTCCAAGCAGATGGCTGCAAGGGTGATTTCTACGAAAACATCCCAGCAGGAACTGCTTGGAGAGGAGTTCATTATGCTCCTTAACTGGAAACATAAGCGTCTCCCTATGAAAGTGTTCGATGGGAGACAGCAAGAGGCCTCCCGTCGTGGTCTGGAGTGCAGTATTTTGGCAGGTCTGGAGTTTCCTCATCTGCGTACCACTGCATCCAGGCGACCATAACGGTGCTGCGTAGTTGAAGACCGGAGTGAACACATAAATGGCAAACAGTCGTCCCACTCGCGACAAGGAACCCACGTTACTATTGGCACTCATAACTTCGAAGTTGTATATAATTTCGTCTATTTAGGAACCAGAATCGACACCAACTACAACGTCAGCCTCGAAATCCAACGCAGAATATCTCTTGCTTAGAGGTGCTACTTCGGACTAAGTAGGCAATTGAGAAGTAAAGTCCTCTCTCTACGAACAAAAACAAAACTCTATAAGCCACTCATTATTTTCGTCCAGCTATATGGTGCAGAGGCTTGGACGATGACAACAACTGATGAGTCTACGATACGAGTTTTCGAGAGAAAAGGTCTGCGAAAGATTTATGGTCCTTTGTGCGTTGGCCACGGCGAATATCGCATTCGATGGAACGATGAGCTGTATGAGATATACGACGACATTGACATAGTTCAGCGAATTAAACACTCCAGCTGTGAAAGTACTCGACGCAGTACCCTCCGGGGAAGCAGAGGAAGAGGAAGACCTCCACTCCGTTGGAATGACCAGATGGAGAAGGACCTGGCTGCGCTTGGAATCTCCAATTGGCGCCCCCTTGCGAAAAGAAGAAACGACTAGCGCGCTGTTGTTAACTCGGATATAACCACGCCAGTGAAGAAGAAATTAAGATATAAAGCTGTAATTTGGTACAGAGGATCGCAGTAGCAAGGGACACCAGTCGGGATTTTTTTTGAAAAAGTGGGCGTGACCACCCCTCTGATAAGTTTAATGTATATACATATCTGCTAAACCACTTAAGCTACAACAACTAGATTTGCTAAGTACACATCTTATAAGAACTTCTACCGACTGTGCGAAAATGGATGCAATCGGAGGATAACCCCTCCGCAAGGGGCCATCCATAAATTACGTCACACCTTGAAGGGGGGGGAGGGTATCATTCAGAAGTGACATTGTGTGACAAGAAGTAGGGGGGGGGTCAAAAGCTTTGTGACATCACATTTCAAAAGACAGCGACGCGTAGTTTGCTCCATTATTACTACAGATGTTATTAAATCTCCAAGAATCATCCCATCTGAAACAAGTTTCATATGATAGTTATTGCCCTAGTGTCGAGTCATACTTATTTAAAAGGTCGTGTAGCAGCAAATCGTGGCCTATATTTTTCTTCATATAAAGCCACCAATCAACACAAACAATGACATAAAAAACAAGAGCTGTTACCTATCGCGAAAATTCGTCCTCAAAGAATTGCGGCTAGACGTGTCCGAGAGATTCTCTGTTTAATGAATGATGACGATGCTTTATGGAAAGATGTTCCTGACATCCAAATTCAGAACAAAAAGGAAGTGCCTGATTTACCAGTAATAAATGATATAAAGGAGTGGGTCAAAAGTCCAGGTACACAAGATGATGAAGTTTTATATTTTTAATTAGCATAATTTAGTATCTATTATTTCTTGACTAGTCATTCGTTGTCTCTGTACTTTAATGTTTAACTAAATGTTGATTTTATTAAAGATTATTCAATACATATAAGAATAAATATAATAACCCGTTTTTTTTATTTTTTGATAAATCCATAAAATTGGAAAATGTGTGACGTCACGACAGTGGGGGTAGTTCAAAATGTGACAATTTGTGACAAGGACGGGGGGAGGGGTTAAAAAGTCCTTAAATACGTGTGACATCCCAATATCTTGGGACCCGACCAACCGATTTTGACTACTACTATTAAAATTCACATGACCACTCCGAGAACACCGTTCTGACTCAATTGAGGATATAAAAGGTGGCTCTGATGGCCATCATGACGGATACGGGAGGGGATTACTTTTAATGTGATCACAGTCGTAACTGAAATGATAATCCTTCTCTTATAGTATTTTTCTATGTCAAAAATTGGTTAAATCAGACCAATACTTCCCCTAGACCTCATATACTTAATGTAAAGATTTTTGAACTTCGGAGTGACTTTATACCGCATAGCGAGTTATCCTAAAGAAAATAAGAAAGCGTGCTTTATTCATAACATAAAATAGATAATTTTTTTGGCCTAGCCTCTAAATAACTAATATCAGGATTTTCGAACACCCGGCATACTTTACTCTATATGATTGATTTTACCCCTTAAAGTAGATCCCTGGCTTTGATTCTTGCAAGTGGCAAGAGTATAAAATGTTTGGTTGACATATTCTACAGATAACCATTAACCCTTGTTAACCATTCATACACAGATGAATGTTTTTTTTTATTATTTTTATCTTTTATTATAAATATGCAAAAATTATAAAATTCTTCTCACAAGGAAGTGTCTCTTTCAATAATATTTTATATTAGGAATGAGTAATAAAATAAGCATTCAATATAAAGTTATATGAATGCTTCATCGGATATTCCTTTAAGCCTTCTTTTCTTCTTCAATGACTTCCTTCGTTGGTAAAGGATTTTTCTCGCACGTTTCAGTGTGTTTCAACTTTTTAGAATCAAAATTTTCAATGCCAGCAATGAGTTGATTCTTTTCCTTTTCTTGATCGATTGCTGAAAAGGTTACATCAGATTGTTTGTTATTAATAAATAATAAGTATAAGTAGAATATCAAACATTTGTAAGTTAATTTATGCAATAGTGGAATGTATAAATAAAAATCCTGATTTGTAAAAATTAATACTATAAATACTTAAAACGCATTTTACGATCAAACCTAATTCTTCTTCTTCTTTATTGACGTAGACACTGCTAGTCACGGAAAAATTAGAAGTTACAAAACTTGTAAATCTGAAAACGAAGAATTAACAAATCTTTACGAAATAAATAAGAACTTCGACCAACTCAACTCATTTATGAACACTAAACTAATTACATTTTTAGTAATAAAGAACGCAGCCAACAGAAATTATAAAGGTGCTTTTAGTTTTGCCTTTACCTGCAACATAATTTCTAACCATCAAAAATTATAAAAGTGCTTTTAGTTTTGCCTTTACCTGCAACATAATTTCTAACCATCTGCATATGCGGGTGTTGTATGATCAAAAATTGCAATTAAATAACTTACCTTCCTTATCCGGTAGGGGGTTCTTTTCATTAGTTTCAGTGTGCTTTAAATTTGATGGATCAAAAGTTGCAATTCCAGAAATTAAAGATTGTTGAGTTTTCTCGGCGGCCACATCTAATAAAAGTGGGACAGAGCAAATATATAATTAATTTTTCGATTATATATTTATTTGGTAACAATTTACCTTCGGCAGTAGGAAGCACAATTTTTTCGTGAGTACTAGCATTCTTTAGCTTATCGGTATTAAAGCCTTCAAGTTGACTTTTTAAGTTCTCAGCTACTTTTGGGAGGTCTTTAAGTGCAGGCGATGCCATTTTTTAATCTAAAAATATCAAATTATTCGATTTGTCTAAGTCTTTAATTCATATTTAAAATTATCGTAATAAAGATTTCAATATAAACTAGTTATATTCCATTTAAATTTTATTAATTAAAAACCTATCTGGCAGTATACTTTCATTTGATTCTATGATAATATGATTGCTTCAATAATTCGTTAATAATTTGGGTATACAGTCATGGTCGCGCAAATAGCACACTTAGTTATAAGCAACAATGAGCGCTTAATTCGAGTGGAAATGAGCCGCGGTAAGCATTGTAGTCCTGAAAAAAGACGCATTATGCACAATATGAAGACCAAAAACAAAAAAAAAACTACAACCATCGCGAAAGCAAATATTACTGAAGATAGAGCCATAGTCTGGAAAAGCCTCGCCGACCCTTTTGAGTCTTCATGACAAATAATGCAGGAAATCAATAAAGATTATGGATTAAATGTATCACGAAAGATTGTTTGAAGACGTTTAAATAAGGCACAACAATTTAGAGGAAGTTTCAAGTTTTTCAAATAATACTAATTATTCGTGAATTTCTATTTGCTATTTTTAACATAAATCGATAAAATAATAAAAAAGTAATCATATTTTAATCTCTTTTTATTCTTTTAAAGATCTTTGTCATTAATATTAGCGCTTATTGCTTCTTATGACTAAGTGTGCTATTTGTGTGACCATGGCTGTATAGTATATACCGTCCAATTTTCAAGACTAATTAGCAAATGTAGATACATAATCAGTTAAATTTAATAGTAGCTCAACCATTAAAAATATGCTGCATGTAAAATAAACGTAATCTAACCTTTTTTTAATTAAATTATATAATTCAGTTTTTGGCAAACATAATGCGATATATAATCTGCTTAAGAAATTACAAATAAAAAAGTCTAGACATAAAACTACCTATTTACAAACTTTGGAGTAAGTTGCGCGTGATTAAAGATAAAGTTTCCTTAATTTGAGAAGAAATTTGTAAAAACTAATGGTACTGTATATATGTACATACATACATACATATTTCAATCGAATATTAAAAAAAAATACGATCCACAGAACGAAAATGTAATCACTGACTGTTATCAGCATCAACTTCGATAATACGTGCTTATGGTGTTTTTCTTTGTATTAAATATTGGTGACTAAGAATAAGTCACTGCATTTATTTTGCCATTTACAACAAAACATACGTAATTATGTATGCATATTTTGTATGCACATACGTATGTACAATATGCATGCTGATAGATACATACCTTTTACATACATATATGTAGTATATGAATATGGTAAGCAATAAAAGCTTTAATTTTTTTATTTTTTAATTTACTTGATATTTATATATTTTTCTTAAATTACAATAGATGTAACAAAAATACAATCTTCAAACTGTTAAGCTGTTCAATACCATGATTATTCGATTTCCTTTGTTTCGAAGAACATTCTCTTGAGCTCAGCGATTTTTTACACTTCATGAAGAAAAAACACAACAAAAGCATATAATTAAATAGACCGTTTCCGTGGTCCAATTGCAATTCCAATTAAATTCTAATTTCGTCGTGATATACATATAAAGATTTTTGGTAATACTTTATTTGCAACTACATATAGCATACATATGTACATAAGCGGCGGTAGGTATGTAAATACAAATATTTCATAAAAGTACGCAAACAATATGAATGTACTTATGTATGAAGTTTAATTGTATATAACTCAACGTTTGTAATTAATTTTATAAATGAAAATAAAATAATAAATATATTCACTATAAACGTCTTAACATTATATACATAAGTATGGAATTTAGGTTACTTATGTTTATACAAAAGCGTTAAAGAGAAACTAAAACGCCGGCAATAAGCCATTTCTACCTATTTTAAATTACATGAAATTTGCTTAATGTAATTACTTACAAATATAAATCACTTGCTGTTTCGAATACTATGACAAATTTGAACAAGTTGTTAACTTTTTGGCCACTCCTTTATTAAAGATTGATTACTCACGTCTCAATACTCCAACTTCAAATTGTACTTTATGAAGAAATTCAAAAAAAGAAAGCGAAAGCATAAATGGTACTCTTCCTAATGGCAAGGAAACATTGCTCTTCGTACTATCGGAAAGGCGGGGAAACCCATCACACGCATTTATACAAAACATTTTTATGCCTTCTGTAGACATAAGAATTGGTATAGTATTTGAAATGGACAGCACTGGCGTCTTTAAAAAGTAATTCTGCAATTACTCTGTTTTTGAAATTTTATTCTCGACATCATTTCTCTGTGTAGTATAAATTATTAAGAAAATTGGATATAGAATAGCATCCCGGTCAATGGAAAGGTGACGTTCTCCAGATCACGAAAATATATATATATAGTTGCCGCTGACTTATAGTTTTCGAGATATTCGCATTTAAAGTTGAAAAATTGACAACTTTTACATTGATAATTTGTGTATTGTGAGTAGCTTTTTCTCTTATATTATGCACTTTTTACTTACTAACACTTCACTATAACGTTTCTGCATATTAATTTTTTTAATATTTGTTGTAAATAAAGCTTTATTTTAATTATTTTATTTTAGTTACAATTCTCTGCATTTGCACAATGAGAAAAGTGCTGCCATGGTTATTTTTTTTGAAGCGCGGCGCGGAAAAAAAAATAACCATGGCAGCACTTTTCTCATTGTGCAAATGCAGAGAATTGTAACTAAAATAAAATAATTAAAATAAAGCTTTATTTACAACAAATATTAAAAAAATTAATATGCAGAAACGTTATAGTGAAGTGTTAGTAAGTAAAAAGTGCATAATATAAGAGAAAAAGCTACTCACAATACACAAATTATCAATGTAAAAGTTGTCAATTTTTCAACTTTAAATGCAAATATCTCGAAAACTATAAGTCAGCGGCAACTATATGTATATATTTTCGTGATCTGGAGAACGTCACCTTTCCACTGATACCCATTTTATCCCCGAAAGCCGGGGATGCTATTCTAAATTTTACCCGAAAATTGGATATAGATATAACAAGAAATAACACATAAATTATTTGTATTTTAACCTGTACTTAGGGTGTTGTTATTGATGACAACTTATTCAGCAAGTCGGGACTAAAACAATGGCATTATATTGAAAAAATATTCTAAATAATAAAAAAATATAGAAAAAGTATATAATTTCCGCTGACTTATGGTTTTTGAGATATTTTCATTTAAAGTTCAAAATTCAACTATTTGAAGTACGTGTCTTATTTTACACTTACATCTTTATCTTTTATATTCACTAATTCGTTTCTACCCATTTATTATATATTAAATAGGGCAAAAATTGCTTTTATTTATTATTTAACTTTTGATCAATTCCTTTTGTTCACACAATAACAAAAGGGTTGCATTCAAACAAATAATCAGTGTTACCTATACTTTATAAAGGATCCAAAAGAAATTAAATACTACCCCAATGACAGGAAACTGGCTTTTACATATTATTAGTTTCCCGCGTAGAATTCCTCCTGCTTGGTGGCTTTTGACCGCTAATCAAAAAAAAAAGTAACCCTGGTCGGTCCAACACAGGTATGTCTTCGGTCCTTCCGCATAGAACTCCTTTTTGCGTTGGCGGCCTAAAAAAATAAGCTTGGTCGGGCCACCACCGAGGCGCCTTCAGTTCTTTCGCGTACAAATCCTTTCTGCGTTGGCGGTGCTTCAAACACAAAACCCTGGAATTATCAACAGAAACGAAATTCTGAAAGATTTTGAGTTACTTATAACACGATAAAGAATATTGTATCTTCTTCTTCTTCATTGGCGTAGGCACCGCTTACGCGATTATAGCCGAGTTAACAACAGCGCGCCAGTCGTTTCTTCTTTTCGCTAATTTGAAATTATCTAATACTTTAAAGTTACGACTCTCAATAGTGACGATAGAGCCTAGTCGCGAGCACAACGACTGTTTCTTTGATAACAGGAGATATTTCGTCTTGCCCTCCTTCACTGCCAGACCCATTTGCTTTGCTTCCTTAATCAGTCTGGAGAAAACAGAACTAACGACGCGGGTGTTGAGGCCGATGATATCAATATCATCGGCATACCCCCGCAGCTGCTTATTAAAGATTATACCTGCTCGATTAAGCTCTGCAGCTCAAATTATTTTCTCCAGCAGCAGATTGAAGAAGTCGCAAGATAGGGAGTCACCTTGTCTGAAACCTCGTTTGGTATCGAACGGCTCGGAGAGGTCCCGATCGTGACGGAGCTTTTGCTGTTGCTCAACGTCAGTTTACACAGCGGTATTAATTTTGCGGGTGATTTCGAAAGCAGCTTTGAAATTAACGAAGAGGTGGTGTGTGTCGATTCTCCTTTCACGAGTATTATCCAAAATTTGACGCATGGTAAATATCTATTCGGTTGTTGATTTGCCAGGTCTAAAGGTCTAATCAATTTGTTGACGGGAGGCGGTAGCCTTTCACACAATACGCTCGATAGAACCTTATACGCGATGTTGAGAAGGCTTATCCCGCGGTAGTTGGCGCAGATTTTGGGATCTCCCTTTTTGTGGATTGGGCAGAGCACACTTAAATTCCAATCGTTTGGCATGCATTCGTCCGACCTTATTTTACAAAGAAGCTGATGCATGCTCCTTATCAGTTATTCGCCACCGTGTTTGAATAGCTCGGCCGGTAATCCATCGGGCCCGCTGCTTTGTTGTTCTTCAGGTGGGAACTGCCATTCGAACTTCTTCATGTTCGGGCAGTGGAACGTCTGCTCCATCGTCATCGATTGGGGAATTGGGTTCGCCTTCTCCTGGCGTTGCACTTTCACTGCCATTCAGCAGGCTGGATAAGTGTTTCCTCCATAATTTTAGTATGCTCTGGGCATCGGTCACTAAATCACCTCTGGTGGTTCTACAAGAATATGCTCCGGTCTTGAAACCTTCTGTTAGCCGCCGCATTTTCTCGTAGAATTTCGGAGCTTTACCCCTGTCGGCCAGCTTATCAAGCTCTTCATACTCACGCATTTCGGCCTCTCTCTTTTTCTGTCTGCAAATGCGTCTCGCTTTCCTCTTCAACTCTCGGTATCTATTCAAACTCGCTGCGACACGGCACTCCTCGTCGTACCAGCTGTTCTGTTGCATTCTCCGAAAACCAGTGGTTTCGGTTGCGGCTGTATTTAAGGAGCTAGAACTCCCGTCCCACAGTTCCCTTATACCAAGTTCTTGACGAGTGCTCTCAGAGAGCAGGAGTGCACGCCGAGTAGAAAATCGTTATCTGTTGTGATTGCAGTCTCTCGACGTCGAACCTTCCTTGTGTTTGTTAACGTGCGCTTTTTGCTGCACAGAGACGGGTGCGAATCTTGGCTGCAACAAGATAGTGGTTCGAGTTAATGCTAGGACCTCGGAGCGTACGCACGTCTAGGACACTGGAGACGTGTCTTCTTGAGTGAATAATAGTACTCTGCGGAGGAGTCTCTCTCCCACCACAAATCCCAAACCAAACTTGCGCTCCTTTATACATATGGCCACTGTAGTAAATGCCACAAGACCCTACTCGCCTCAGTCCATGTCCCGTCCATCCCATTTCTTGGACGGCGATGATGTCAGCATTCACTGTTTCTGGCACATGTGGTCGTAAAGTAATTCTGTCATTCTTGGGTTGGAGACAGATGCTAATGCGGTTTTGTTTACGAGGGAGCAATAATCAAAATATAAAATTAGAGAAACCACAGGTTAAATAATTTTTTAAAAATTATACACCAAACTACTGACGGGTTCACCGATAAACTCATATTTGTTAGGTCAGTCGTGACGTTCAATATACTTGTCAATTTACCGACACTGTCATTATTAAATAGATACACCTTTGACTTATAATTGCTATGCCCAACTTAGAACTCCTACTTTGCTTCGCGTAAGATATTTGTTTTAACAGCGAAGTTCGATTTTGTATGAGTTTGTTCACATAAAAAGTTTTTGCGCGAAGCCAAACAAAATGTTGGGCAACTCTCGTCTTTTTACGCTTTGCTACGCAACAATCGTCAATCGCTGAAAGCAAAAAGTTCATTGTGGCATGCCCTTCCACTAAAAAAACCTTCATCTGAACAATTTCTTCATAAACTACGCCGTAGCTAGTTACATGGTAATGTATGCTAAGTTTCGTTAAAAAACCACATTAAATAAAAAGGTTTTCGGTACAAGAACTTAATTCCGATCGTTAAGTTTGTATCGCAACTATAAGCTATAGTGGTCCGATATCTGACAAATGCGCAGCTTAATAGGGAGGAAAGACATGCCCACAATTTCATATCTATATACATATGTACGGGAACGGAGATGGACGAGGCTTTATCGACTCACCTAATGTCGCTGATCATATATGTATGTATTGTTGCGAATTTACTCCTTGCTAGTTTTACTTTACTGGGGTTGTATCTCTGAATTGACAAATAAAACCAATAACTGTTTAATTTAATTCAACAACTCTTTATTTTACAACTCGTCTACACTATAGCAGTTTACTCTTAGCACTGGTTGATTACGTTGGCGCTGCCACGGCTTATATAGCCACGCACTTTCGCTGATGCCGACGTGTCCTTCTAGAATATCTGCGCTATACGGCGCCAGACGCAAGCAGACAGCCGCGGCGCCAGACTCAGCAATTGTTTAAGTAGATAAGCAAACAGTGCGGCGCCAGATGTCTATTGTTTCGACAAGCAGACGCAAGCAGACAGCCGCGGCGCCAGACTCAGCAATTGTTTAAGTAGACAAGCAGATAGTGCGGCGCCAGATGTCTATTGTTTCGACAAGCAGACAGCCGCGGCGCCAGATGTCTACAACAAGACAAATGCTATTCCATATACATACAGCTATTGTTCATAATCAGGGATGCATATAGTAATACAAATACAACTTAATACTACTTTTGTAACACTGCCCTCCACTAAAGCCTAATCGTCCCGATTAGGCACAAATCCTCTTGAACCAAATGGGGCGAGCCTCTCCAAATGTACTACTTTCATTTTACATCGTGCTTTCCCATTTCTTTGTATGCGGTATACCACGTCATTAAGTCGTTTCATCACCATATAGGGTCCTTCCCAGGCTGTCTGCAGTTTCGGGGACAAGCCTTTCTTTCGAAGTGGATTGTACAACAGGACCAGATCACCTTCTTCAAAACCTTTTGAATTTGCCGATTGATCGAACCGGTCCTTCATCTTATTGCTCATCAGATGCGTATGCTGTCTTACCATTAGATGCAATTCATTCATTTCTTCCTTTAAGGCAGAACAATAATCTCCATCATTTCTTACAGCTGTATGATTCGTTCCAAACTTAAGATCAGCAGGGAGTCGCAGATCAGATCCGAAAATAATCTTTGCTGGCGTGTAACCAGTTGTCTCGTGCTTCGCTGAACGATACGCCAGCAGGAACATCTGGATGCACTTGTCCCAATTCCGTTGGTCTTTATCAACGATTTTCCGCAGATGTTCTTCGAGCGTTCGGTTGAATCTCTCTACCATCCCATCTGATTGTGGGTGTAACGCTGTTGTCCGTGTCTTGTGGATGCCCAATAATGTACAGACTTCTTGGAAAATGGAAGATTCGAAATTTCTGCCTTGATCTGAGTGTAATTCGACGGGCACTCCGAACCTTGTTATCCAATTTTCTACAAACGTTTCGGCTACTGTCTTCGCTTCTTGGTTTAGTAAGGCATATACTTCTGGCCATTTACTGAAATAGTCCATGGCAACCAGTAGATATTTGTTTCCGGCCGTACTGGTTGGGAACGGACCTGCAACATCCATTGCGTCTCGTTCAAATGGTGATCCCACGTTGTACTGTTGTAGCCTACCGCGACTTTTGGCTTTAGGACCTTTAGCTGCCATGCACTCTACGCAATTACTTATCCATTCTGCTATGGAATCTCGACAACCGATCCAGTAGAACCGTTGTTTAATCTTCTCTATAGTTTTTGTAATTCCAAGGTGCCCTCCACTAGGTCCATTGTGATATTCTTTCAATACTTTCGGGATCATGGACTTCGGTACTATGATCAGCAGACGAGACTGTTTGCCATCTTCGCTTTCCCAGGTACGATGAAGGTATCCATTAACGAGGTTTATGCTGTTCCATTGGGCCCAATATGCTTTTGCAGTTGGACTCTCGCTACTTATTTGTTCCTTTGGTGGTCGTACCCCATTTTCTTTGGCCATTACCAGCTTTGCAAGATCAGGGTCCTCCAGCTGATTGATTCTGATGCGGTGAGGAGTCCAATCATCTTCAGGTTCTATATTCAGTATTCGCACGTCGATTATACCTTCTTTTCCTTCTGATTTGGAGCAATGTTTACATTCTTTTTGGCAATGCATATGTGGCGCGTTTGGTGTCCACATCACGAATTCCATTTATGAAACATTGAATTTTTACCCTCTCAATGTAATCCACAGGTGCATCTGCATTTGCCAAATGAGTCAGTCGTTCTATTTCAGTTGCGAACTCTTGCAATGACTCGTTTATCTTCTGTCCCCTATTTTGCAGTTCGATCTGGTATAATTGTTTCCGGTGCTCACTACCATATCGTCTTTCTATCGCACTCATCAATGCTTCATAGTTGTCCCGTTCACAGTCTGGAATAGTCTGAAGGATTTCTGCCGCAGGTCCTTTCAATGATACAAATAAGGACGCCACTTTGTCCGCTGCATTCCAGTTATTGGCCATTGCTGTCTTTTCAAACTGAAGTTTGAAAATTTGAAATGGAATACTTCCATCGAATGTGGGTGTCTTCAATCTTGGATTATTTGTTGATGGTGCAGTTGCAGTTCTCGCACACGATTACTTAATTGAAGAACTTCTGATTTTAAATTTTCTTCGTCATTTTTTAAAGTGCTTAATTCGTCTTCAAATTTTGAAAATTTCTCTTGCACTTGTTTTTGTAGTTGTGTAGTATTTTCCGTAATCTGTTGAACCAAACGCTTTTCTAACTGCGTATTATTTTCAGTCATTTGTTGTGTAAGGCAGGACTTTAACTGTGATGTATTTTCAGCTATTTGCTGTGCCAGACGATTTTCTGTTTGCACTGCATTTTCTGCTATTTGCTTAATAGCCACTAACAGCATGTACGTAACTAGACTTGATGATGTTCGTTGTTCTTCTACTTTTTCTTCTACCTTTGTAGAAGTTCCTGGCCCATCAAATTCGAACTCGTCCACATTAATTCCATCCGCTTCCATTGCTTCACGTAGTCGTGCCTGCAGATCCGCCTTTTGCCCGCTTATCGGCAAATTACGCTCCTCCAGTTCCTTTTTTAATTGCTGAATTCTCAATTCTCCGAATTTAACCATCTTGAATTTGGATTATTTGACAATCCCACTTCTGACACGAATTTACTACTTGCTAGTTTTACTTTACATAGGGATTGACAAATAAAACCAATAACTGTTTAATTTAATTCAACAACTCTTTATTTTACAACTCGTCTACACTATAGCAGTTTACTCTTAGCACTGATTGATTACGTTGGCGCTCCCACGGCTTATATAGCCACGCACTTCTCGCTGATGCCGACGTGTCCTTCTAGAATATCGCGTCTGGAAATTACCAGAACATACGGCTATACGGCGCCAGACGCAAGCAGACAGTCGCGGCGCCAGACTCAGCAATTGTTTAACTAGACAAGCAGACAGTGCGGCGCCAGATGTCTACAACAAGACAAATACTATTCCATATACCTACAGCTATTGTTCATAATAAGGGAAGGATTTTGTAACAGTATATACGATATTTTTATATGGTATCCGACGTCTCTTTCCAACTTCACGCCCAACTTAAGTTTTTTTATTGAAGTTTTTAAATTCATTATTCCTTTGAACTTACTGTTACATATATTTTCTGAAGTATGTAGATAACGAAATCGTCGTTGTTACGACCTCGGAGCGAATTCCAAGGGCCTTGATAGTTATTTCGCTATTAAGAAAATTCGCTATATAGAAAAAAAACAACTTTGTTCCTTTTAAAATTTTTATACTCTCGCAACAAAGTTGCTAAGGAGAGTATTATAGTTTGTTCACATAACGGTTGTTCGTAAGTCCTAAAACTAAAAGAGTCAGATATAGAGTTATATATACCAAAGTGATCAGGGTAACGAGTAGAGTTGAAATCTGGCTGTCTGTCTGTCCGTCTGTCCGTCCGTCCGTTCGTGCAAGCTGAGTAAAAATTGCGATATCATCATGAAACTTGGTACACGTATTTCTTGGCTCCATAAGAAGGTTAAGTACGAAGATGGGCAAAATCGGAATCGAAATTTGACACAAAGGATCACATTAGGGTGGGGCATATTTGGACGTAATTTTTTTGGAAAAGTGGGCGTGGCCCCGCCCCCTACACATCTCGGAAACTACTATAGCTATGTCAGTCAAACTCTATAGAGTCGTTACCTTCATGCATTTCCATATATAGTTCAAAAATGGAAGAAATCGGATAATAACCACGCCCACCTCCCATACAAAGGTTATGTTGAAAATCACTAAAAGTGCGTTAACCGACTAACAAAAAACGTCACGAAACACTAAATTTTACTGAAGAAATGACAGAAGGAAGCTGCACCCAGGCTTTTTTTAAATTGAAAATGGGCGTCACCCACTTATGGACCAAAAACCATATCTCAGGAACTACTAATCTAATTAATTTTACAGCAAAATAAAAAAAATATGTAAATGACGGATAATGAAATCTCGAATATCACTTTATCATGCGAGAGTATAAAATGTTCGGTGACTCACAAACTTTGCCCTTCCTTATTTGTTTTCTAATACATTTAGAGAAGTAAATACAGTACTTGGTACGTGGGTTTTCATTTCCGAATAGGTGAGGAAACCTTTACCGGATGGAGAACGTTGTCCATACGTGGGTAAAGCGGCCCACTCACGACAAATTTGTTTGACAAATCTGTTTGAGTTTGAGGTGGTTTTTGTCGTGAGTGGGCATGTTGTCAAACGGATTGAAGGTTTGCGACAAATTTCAAAAACTAACAACCGATTTGTGGATTCGTTTGTCGTGAGTGGCGTGGTTTGCAAACATTTGGTCAGTTGCTTGAAATTTTTGCAGAGTAAACATCAGCGGATAAAAAAATGGCAAGCGTGAGCAAACATTTTTTGGAAGAGTTTATTGAATTATTTAAAAATGAACCGGCCTTATGGCAATGCAAAAATGAAAATTATAAGAATAAATGCCAAAAAGATAAGTCGTGGAAAAATTCAGCTCCATTGAATTTAATAGTTTTACATGTGAGTGGTTATATCTCTCACATAACCACTCTTTCATCCATTCTTTCTTCATTATTTTTTTTTTTTTGCATTTGGCTTTTTTCGCTTCATGCACTGGTGTATTACTAGTAGCGCAATTACATCATCCGCGTTATAATCAGACATATTAACTCCGCGAAGCACACAATGGAAATAAAGTTTGTCAAATCGATTTGTCGTGAGTGCTCAACCGTCTTCAAACAGATTTGTCAAACAAATTTGTCGTGAGTGGGCCGCTTAACGGTTTCACAATAACGGCAGATTCGTTTTTGTATTCATCTGAAATTATTATTACATTCAACATTGATGTAATCTTTAAATGTTGCATTAATATTAGCAACTGTTTTAAATGAAGACTCTGTAAAGGCGAAGTGGGATAGTGGTAGATAATGCCAAGGCATACTGTTATTCGTTTTGGTGCCAACTTTCACAAATCCTGCTTTTCTGAAACAGCTTGAAATTGCCTTGGATTTTACTTTGAAATCCCAGACTTTACTTAAGCTTCGTATGGCATCCAGCAATTGACAAAATATTGTAGTAACGAAGGTGGGAAATAAGCAATTTCAATATTTTTCAATTGATCTTTTACATCCCTAGGGTGCGCAGCGCAGTTTGTTGAGAAGCAAACTTTCGGTCCAATTTCAAGAGCATTTCAAAAAAATCTTGCTTGTCATCCATGCTTTCGTATTAAATTCATAATCCACGTCTAGAGATTTGATTCCTTTGAAGCATATTAGATTCTTGGCTTTTCCTATGATTAGCAATTTAATTTTCTCCAATGCGGTCATATTGCATGTCAATATAACAGTAATTCCTTCTTTGCTGTTTTCCCCCCCAAAGCACTTCTCATTTTGAAACGCCATCGTTTTATTAGGTAAGCACTTAAAAACAAACTCGTCTCATCGCCGTTATATATATACATATTGTTACGAATTTACTCTTGCTAGTTTACTTTGTTAGGTTCGTATCTCTGGATTGACAAATAAAATCAACACTGTTTAATTTAATTCAACAACTCTTTATTTCACAACTCGTCTACACTATAGCAGTTTACTCTTAGCACTGATTGATTACGTTGGCGCTGCCACGGCTTATATAGCCACGCACTTCTCGCTGATGCCGACGTGTCCTTCTAGAATATCGCGTCTGGAAATTACCAGAACATACGGCTATACGGCGCCAGACGCAAGCAGACAGTCGCGGCGCCAGACTCAGCAATTGTTTACCTAGACAAGCAGACAGTGCGGCGCCAGATGTCTATTGTTTCGACAAGCAGACAGCCGTGGCGCCAGATGTCTACAACAAGACAAATGCTTTTCATATACCTACAGCTATTGTTCATAATCAGGGATGCATATAGTAATACAAATACAACTTAATACTACTTTTGTAACACTGCCCTCCACTAAAGCCTAATCGTCCCGATTAGGCACAAATCCTCTTGAACCAAATGGGGCGAGCCTCTCCAAATGTACTACTTTCATTTTACATCGTGCTTTCCCATTTCTTTGTATGCGGTATACCACGTCATTAAGTCGTTTCATCACCATATAGGGTCCTTCCCACGCTGTCTGCAGTTTCGGGGACAAGCCTTTCTTTCGAAGTGGATTGTACAACAGGACCAGATCACCTTCTTCCAAACCTTTTGAATTTGCCGCTTGATCGAACCGGTCCTTCATCTTATTGCTCATCAGATGCGTATGCTGTCTTACCATTAGATGTAATTCATTCATTTCTTCCTTTAAGGCAGAACAATAATCTCCATCATTTCTTACAGCTGTAGGATTCGTACCAAACTTAAGATCAGCAGGGAGTCGCAGATCAGATCCGAAAATAATCTTTGCTGGCGTTGTAACCAGTTGTCTCGTGCTTCGCTGAACGATACGCCAACAGGAACATCTGGATGCACTTGTCCCAATTCCGTTGGTCTTTATCAACGATTTTCCGCAGATGTTCTTCGAGCGTTCGGTTGAATCTCTCTACCATCCCATCTGATTGTGGGTGTAACGCTGTTGTCCGTGTCTTGTGGATGCCCAATAATGTACAGACTTCTTGGAAAATGGAAGATTCGAAATTCCTGCCTTGATCTGAGTGTAATTCGACGGGCACTCCGAACCTTGTTATCCAATTTTCTACAAACGCTTCGGCTACTGTCTTCGCTTCCTGGTTTGGTAAGGCATATACTTCTGGCCATTTACTGAAATAGTCCATGACAACCAGTAGATATTTGTTTCCGGCCGTACTGGTTGGGAACGGACCTGCAATATCCATTGCGACTCGTTCAAATGGTGATCCCACGTTGTACTGTTGTAGCCTACCGCGACTTTTGGCTTTAGGACCTTTAGCTGCCATGCACTCTACGCAATTACTTATCCATTCTGCTATGGAATCTCGACAACCGATCCAGTAGAACCGTTGTTTAATCTTCTCTATAGTTTTTGTTATTCCAAGGTGCCCTCCACTAGGTCCATTGTGATATTCTTTCAATACTTTTGGGATCATGGACTTCGGTACTATGATCAGCAGACGAGAATGTTTGCCATCTTCGCTTTCCCAGGTACGATGAAGGTATCCATTAACGAGGTTTATGCTGTTCCATTGGGCCCAATCTGCCTTTGCAGATGGACTCTCGCTACTTATTTGTTCCTTTGGTGGTCGTACCCCATTTTCTTTGGCCATTACCAGCTTTGCAAGATCAGGGTCCTCCAGCTGATTGATTCTGATGCGGTGAGGAGTCCAATCATCTTCAGGTTCTATATTCAGTAATCGCACGTCGATTATACCTTCTTTTCCTTCTGATTTGGAGCAATGTTTACATTTCAGTGGACAAGGGCCACGTGATAATGCATCTGCATTTTTGTGGTGAATCCCCTTTCGATGTTCCGTTTCGAAGTCGTAATTCTGTAATCTTTCGATCCATCGTGCAATTTGGCCTTCCGGATTCTTAAACTGTAATAACCATTTTAATGCTGCATGATCGGTCCTCAGCAAGAATCGTTGTCCATACAATCGCCTCAGATTTTGGTGGAATACTCTGATACCCCGTGATCAATCATGAAATCTACTCCTATTATAATTTCATCCGTGATTTCTGCTACGATGAAGGTGTGATTAACTTCCAGGGTAACCAATCATCACTTTGCAAAACACTTTTCCCGCGACAAGCTGCTTCCTCCCCGGTGGCCGTTCGAAGCTTGCCAACCGACATAATGTTCAACCGTTCCTCTTAACCAACATCCGGTCGGATAATTGAATGTGTGGCACCAGTATGCCAAAGTAACAGTAGACAGTCGTCCATTTACGATGCCGTTGAATAGTAAGATTGTTGTCATGGCGACCTATTTGTGATATCGAGATGGCGGGGCAAATAGTTGTGGGAACCAGCTCACGCCCCTTTGAACTGTTTCCGTTTTAGTTTAACGACTTGTGAGATGTGGATGCTCCGTCCTCGTTATCTGTTGGTTGTTTCCGTTTTGATGGGTTTACTTTTATATTGCAATTTCGGGCAAAGTGACCCGCTTTTCCACAGTTGAAAATCTTCCTGTTGTATTTACTCGCATGTGCAGCAATTGTCTTCAGATGTCTTCAATATTTCTTCCATCAGCGCCGGTTGTTCATTTCAAACCCTTGTACTTTGTGTGCTGGTTTACTTAGTAGGGAAGCTGTTTCCTGTGTGAGGGCGTGCGAAACCGTTTCAGCAAACGTTCTTTTTGGCAATGCATATGTGGCGCGTTTGGTGTCCACATCACGAATTCCATTTATGAAACATTGAATTTTTACCCTCTCAATGTAATCCACAGGTGCATCTGCATTTGCCAAATGAGCCAGTCGTTCTATTTCAGTTGCGAACTCTTGCAATGACTCATCCCACTTCTGACACCAATTGTTACGAATTTACTCTTGCTAGTTTACTTTGTTAGGTTCGTATCTCTGGATTGACAAATAAAATCAACACTGTTTAAGTGTCTACACTATAGCAGTTTACTCTTAGCACTGATTGATTACGTTGGCGCTGCCACGGCTTTATATAGCCACGCACTTCTCGCTGATGCCTGACGTGTCCTTCTAGAATATCGCGTCTGGAAATTACCAGAACATACGAGCTATACGGCGCCAGACGCAAGCAGGACAGTCGCGGCGCCAGACTCAGCAATTGTTTACCTAGACAAGCAAAGACAGTGCGGCGCCAGATTGTCTATTGTTTCGCGAACAAGCAGACAGCCGTGGCGCCAGATGTCTACAACAAGACAAATGCTTTTTCATATACCTACAGCTATTGTTCATAATTCAGGGATGCATATAGTAATACAAATGCAACTTAATACTACTTTTTGTAAACAATATATTTTATACAATGCTTTGGTCGGACACCTGAATGCGGACAACAATGGTTGAGAGTTGTGCAGCCTGTTTCAGCCTTGTGTTCAGCGTAGTCTTAGATCGCATCGTTATATGTATATATAAATATAAACCACGGCTTATCAAATTCTCCCATTTATATAGAAAAAATAATATCCATCAATACTAAATTTCAGTTCAAACTGAGTGGACTATCCGGAGAAAAATTATAATATTTTGACAGATAAAAGGGAATTGCATTACGCATGAGACACAAATTTAAAAATTAAATATGTTCAAAAAATATAAAATGCATAGCTTAAAGTTCTCAATAAATATTTAATACTACAATGGGGATATTCTCTTGCTCTTGCAAAACCTTTTTATTTCCTCTTGGTGCACCGCACAGCAACAAACACACGCAGAAAAATTATTTGCAATGGCTGTAAAATATGTCAGACAAAAACCCATGTATATTTGCGTGCAATGTCACGCAAACAATATAATTGCAACCCTTTTTTACCTGTCATTTACACAAAGATATATTACGTCGATAAATTAATGAGAAGGTAAGTTTTAAATAGATTTTATAATTTCTCTTAAATTATGAAGATTTGTTACAGTTTTTTTTTGTTAAAAATGTATGCAGAAGGAGCGTCAATTCAAAATAGCCATGCATAATAGTCATTCACAATAAATTGACCGAATCAGCCGTTTATATATCACTAGATTCTGCAATGGGTGCTCTCGTGCCCTTATATATTTCGGTATAGCATTTTTGCTATTTACAATCTTGCAAGAGCAA
This sequence comes from Bactrocera dorsalis, assembly GCF_023373825.1. Classification (NCBI taxonomy): domain Eukaryota; kingdom Metazoa; phylum Arthropoda; class Insecta; order Diptera; family Tephritidae; genus Bactrocera; species Bactrocera dorsalis. The sequence goes on along the minus strand of NC_064306.1, from coordinate 16,527,261 downwards.
GAGAATACCCCTAATGATTTCATTTTTTCTTAGTATTTAAATTATTTTTGGAATTGATATTTAGTAATATTAATAACAAGATGTGGAATTTTAGTATTGTACGGACGTTTATTTTTTTACGTTGATAGATAACAGAGAGCTGACAAAGCGCAGTAAGATTAAATTCAACACCAAACAGTCGTGCCAATAACACAATCATATCAATTCAGTTCATCATAGACAACCATTGTTGATCAATTCGAAGTACCGACCAGCGTCAACTGATTTGATGTAATATGAACAATCTGTTCTTTGGCAATCAAGTAGCTGAAACACATTAAGAGCGACAGACTTCAAGCGAAAATTTCAAATACTAATGCCCGGTCTTCAATAGCGTCCATACTTATGTTGTGCTTAAGATAAAAACAGGAAAATAGTGTTTTACAGTTCATACTTAGGTTATGCTTAAGCGCTGAAAATTGAGTCTTAAGCAATGCTTAAATAACAGCTGATTTTTGTTTTGAATTTGCTTTGAATTTTCAGCGACATCTTTCGTAGCATAGGGTAAGTGTCCGTTCACTCTGCACTCAATAATAACAGCTTATACTTTTCCTTCAGTTCAAATGGGTGCTTCCGTTTCGCTAGTGATGAAATCTTGGGGTTCTTTTGTTGTTTTCATGCATTTTTGATATAATTTCCTCGCAAATTTATGTATTGTCTGTTATAATTTAAAATACTTTCAAACATATTTTTATGAATGACATTTGTAAAACATATGTTGCCCACAACGTTGCCATATATTATAAAGTAAAATATTTAAAGAAATTAAGCATTGACTGTGAAACGCAAACGAACTGCTAAGTTTGCAACAATGCCTTAGCTAAAATTTTATTTAGGCACAACTTAAGTATGGACTGTGCAACCGGGCATAATAATACACACGTTACTAACGACATAGTTATATAGACAGCTGCACGACTACATGACAGCAGGCTCTCAGTTGTCGCTCTCGCTAATTTAAAAATATATTTTTTAAAGGCGAGAGGGAAGAATGCCACTAATATGTTGTAACATGTAAAATTATTCAAAGCTCTAACAAACCTGACGTTGTTTTACAAAGAGAAGCATAAAATAGCTCCTGTTTTATCATTTGTAATAACAATTGATAATTTAAAAACAAATAAATTTACCTAGTACTTATTTTTGGCTTAAAAAATTTCATTTTTCAACAAAATATTAAAATTTCATTGAAGTTAAAGATATTAGTATGGTAACAACGAAATTCTGTACATACAAAATGGGCAGCTGTGTTGTTTTGTGTACATGCCGGCCATTGTTATGTCGCTGCCCTCTTAGAAATGTTGATGTAGCAGACTTCACGACGCCATTTAAAGTTCAATGTCGTACAGTCATGTCGTGTCGCTCTCTAAGTGTTCAGCACGAGTAAATTTTCTGCTGGATTGATTTGAATAATGTGTGGCAAAACATAAATAAAATTTCAATCATTGAGGTATGAATCATTTACAGGTATTTTCGGCTAATGCGAACGTTCATAAATAATCATGTATAGCTGATCGCTAGTGATTCAAAGTTGTTCTCTATCGCTGATTTGTAGACAAACGGTTCGATTCGTGTACATGAATCGAACTGGCAAATCAAACAGAGTAAAGGCCTAACTATAATATGCATAAGCTGCCGTATGTTACTGTCAAAAAATGAACGAAAAGCCTGTCAAATGCATAACGAATGGAGAGTAGACTTTTGAATGACTATAATGTGCTTAAATGCATAAGAAGAAAGTGTCAAAACAACTTGTGTTTTGGTTTTGTTTAGTTTGCATTTTGCAAAAATGAACAGAATATTAAAATATTTAAAAACAATAAAATGCTTACTCAGTTTAGAAGGAATACGCATTAATTAAAAAATAGAGTTTCGGTCATGTTCAGTGAGGGAAATAAACAGGTAAGAGCAAAGTAGGATAGGTTTTTTTTGTACGAATTCCTAGAAATGAAGAGGACTGATCATATAGGATTTTTTTTATATACACCCGATTGAAAGAAAAGGCATATGGTTTCTCCGTAAAAACATTTCCCTTTTTCAATATTTTCCATTAAATTTTGTATAAAACATTCGTCGTTCATCCATCTTTCAAATTCAAAAACGATGTATCTGTTTACAAAAAAAGAGAAAACAGCTGATTCCGTACGGAACATGCGATCATTTTCGCATTTTGCTTAAGCCAAATGACGTTTGACAAAACTTAACGAAACTTGATGTTAAGCACATTATAGTTGCAACATACAATTTGTGTGTATTCGGACAGTTGCTTACGCTGGCTTAAGCTAGCTTATTCACATTATAGTTAGGCCTTTACGGCTCAATACTCAGTTATGAGCAACAATTTATTACTCGTTGCAGATCTCTGATAATAGATATGTATATTTATTATATCTCATCCGATACAAGTGAAAGCCAAAAAACTTGACTAGAGTAATAATGATGGTAACTAGAATTCTTCGCGGAACCGACAGATACCTTATCGGTGCTATTTTAGCCAGATTGTCACCCATATCGTTTTCCTCAATACCCTTGCACCAACGGATTCGTTCTGGCTTTGCAGTACCTTGTAGATACAGCATTAAAATTTTCTGTGCACTCCAGTATCATTGCCGATTACATTTAAAGCGATACTACCTAGAGTGCAGATTGACTGTCGTTAAAAATAACATAACATTCGATTCTATTAACAAGTTGTTAAGCAAATTTGTTTAACTCTGCCGATATATGATTATGAATGTGATTCCTAGAAATACATATAGCATAAGGGTATTCGCTTGCTCTTGCAAGATTGCAGATTGCAAAAATACCAATATCCGAAATATGCAAGGTGCACGAGAGCACCAGAATTTGCAGAATCTATGGATTATGAAACTGGCTTATGACGGCTTTCAATTTCGGTCAATTTATTGTGAATGACTATATATGGCATGGCCTATTGTCGAATTTGGCGCACTTCCGCACCTTCTGCATACATTTTATACAAAAAAAAACACTGGAACAAATGTTTATAATTGCTAATAGAAATTATAAAATCTATTTATAAATTTACCTTCCTCACCCAATTTTAAACGTCAAAATATGTCTTTATGTTAAACGACAAACTAAAAACAACGGTTTGCAATTAAATTTTTTGCGTGACCATTGCACGCAAAATATACATAAGGCTTTGGTCCGACATATTTCTAAAAAGCATTGCAAATAATTTATCTGCGTATGTTTTTGTTGTTGTCGCCGGTGCAGCAAGAGGAATATATATGCTAATTCTTGACCACACCGTGCAAGGGTTTTGGGCAAGAGCAAGTGAATACCCCTATAGCTTTTATTTTCCACGGTGTTTAAATATGTATCTAGCGATACTTAGCATTCCATTTAAAGAAACTGTATCAGAATGTAGCGAAACAACAATAGTTTGTAAATTAACTCAATTTTTAACAACTTTTTAATCCCTGATATTATTCATTCATTCTAATATCTTTGGTAAAGTTTTAGCAAATTCCCTATAATTAATAAAAACTGTATTGTTTTATAAGCACCCTTGATAATCCGTAAATTTCCATTTTTTATGTTTTATGCGAGAGGGTTAAAGTCGATTATTAGTATCATAAAAAGAATCTGTGGGTTTATCTCTAAAAAAAACTTTACTTCCATTCGTCCGTACTTTGTAAAATTCGAACGTGGTGCAGTGCTCAGAGTTTTCTGGTTTGTCTTAGAACTTTAAAGACATTTTAATTGAGTTTTTGTGGTTTGCACGGTTTTAGTGTACCTGACATTGGCATTTAGATACTTCTTACATAAATACTTTGAAAGCTTATTTACGGACAGAGAAAAACAAAACAACGTTGAATGTAACATATTATCTTATAAGCATTACATAATGTGGGACCGGTATTTGCCGGCGAATTATCTGGAATATTCGATTTGGGTTTATATTCAAATGTAAAATATGTAACATAATAACATATATCGTTTAAGTTAGGAGAAAATTATCTTCCATCTATTTAGTATCACAAGTTGTTATAAAAATTAAAAATTTTACACTTGTAATGAAAGTAACAAAAATAAAAAAAAGAAATTACATATGAGTTGATCTTTTGGTCATTTAAAAGTATTAAACTTGTAAATGCCATTACTAAATTAACATTCATCTTGTTTCAAAAGTGGGAGAAACAATATGGAAATAGTTCAAACTATGTTGTGAAATATGTGTTATGTAGGCATAGATTGTAAAAGACACGTGTAAAGAAGGGATACTACTGTGAATAAAACTAGTGAGGAGTTAATTGACTATATTAATAGTTTGCCAAATTAAAAAATTGACTTATAGCAGAATTTCATATAACATGTTAAATTCGATTTGTTTTATGGTCAGAAAATTAAAACCCATACCGCACATAGTAGCTAAGGACAATGAAACGTAAAGACATAGACCAAGAACTAATATATCAAGTCCACGACCGTTCTTAACCTCAAAAGTATTATCTATAAAAATTGCTTAGATCCCAATCGTCTTTGTAGAGATTTTTTGGATGTACATATGTATGTATGCTACGTATATTCACTATACCAATATATAGAAGGCGATAGTGAGAGTGGTTTCATAATATTTAGGTATAAATTTCAATAACACTGTTGGAACATTTTTGGGATTATTGTCTGGGGGGTTGAAGAAATTCCAAGTCAGGGTGATGGTACTATAGGTCAGTATAGTTAAACCCTCAAAGGGTTTGGCGTTCGTATGTGTCAGTTTTATTTTATGACCCTTTTAAATTTTTTCATTATCTTGATGTTTTTTCGCGAACCACTTGTCCGATTTTGATGCAAACAAAATTAGAAAAGTTAAGAATTACAATTTCTACTTTGTTTTATATTCAAAAAAGTGTCCATTTATCGCCTTATTGTTTTATAAATTTCCCCCGAATAACTCCAAGGAACTTCTGGTTCATAAACTACCTAAAAAAATAACGTAAGCATTTTTATAATTTTTTAATTTATTTTTTATTTTATTTATGTAATAAATATTGCCTAAAAAATTATAAAAGAGTCGATAAATGACACTTTTTGAATATTAATAAAAAACAAATAGAAAAAAATTTGTAACTTCTTAATTTTTCTAAATTTTTTCTATCAAAATCGGACAGAGTGGTTTCGCCGAAAAAAAAAACATTCAAGATAAGGAAAAAAATTTAAAAGGTCATAAAAAAAACTGACACATACGAACGCCAAACCCTTTGACCTAGTACCATCACCCTGACTTGGAACTTCTCACCCCCCAGATTAGCTGTTGTCCTGTGTAATTAAAAAAAATTTTGGGCATTTAAATTAAATCTATCAGTTTCCAAAATTATTATATATTGATTTAATATGTACATATATGGAGAAACTATTAATACTCTTTTTTGTTAATTTGTGATGATTTTGAATTTTCAACACTTAATAAAGTGAATTAAATTTTAGAATAGCATCCCCCGATTTCGGGATAAAAATGGGAAGGTACGGATAGAGGAAATCCTCCAGAAGAAGAAAACATACATACATAGTTGCCGCTGACTTATGGGTTTTGAGATATTTACATTTAAGTTCAAAAATTCAATTATTTAAAAGGCGTGTTTCTCCCATTTTTAAGGATTTTTATAGTTATATGTATTTATAACTTTAAATCCACTAACACTTCACTAATTCGTTTCTAACATAGAATTCCTTTCTGCACTTTGCCGCAAGTTTGGACGCTCACTTCAATAAGAAACCGTACACTGGGCGTGCTGCATTTCAATTTTTTGCCAGGCATCCCTTGAACACCATATTTTGCGTTGTCGGCATACGATAACTGTGATACGAGTCTCCTTTTGGTTCGGGAGAGAGCTGTCAAAACTCAGCATTTTTTTTTATAACATTTATGTCCAATAATGGCCCACTGCTGAGAAAAATGTTAGGATTTGGGCATTTATATAAAATAACTTTTGGGTAATTTATGCAGTTTCAACACATTACCATTGTAGGTATGAAAATAGCGCGTTACCGATATGTATTTTTGGCACCGTGCTTCGTTTCCGCAGTAGCCCGTATAAAACACCCGTATATACATTCCATGTAAAATAATTTTACAAACTACTGACTTCTAATTTTACAAAACTTCTACAACGCACTAATTTTGGCAGTTCGTTTTAGACCTGTTCTTCTGGCATTCCGACTTTTTCACTAACTGCTGGTTGACGGCACCCTGATTGTGTTTTGTTGCCAGCTCAGAAAACCAGATCAGGGTTCGCTGCCAGCTGACAAGCCAGAGAACAATAAAGGAGATTCTGATCAATCCCCCTCGGTTCGGGGGGGAAGCGAATATACCCGCGGTAAGGCATGCCTGTCGTAAAAGGCGACTAAGATCCTGGCCGCCAGTCCAGAGTTGTGTGGAAACTCAACTGGTAGTAGCTTCGGTTACAAGGTCATACTAAAGACTTTAACCTGGTACCACGGGGAGCAGTAGCCCTTGGAGTTATACTCCAATCTTCTCATTGGGTTTGGCCCTTTGTGGAGATTCGTGGTGGTGGTGGTTAAAACCCAAATCACGGGAAGAACTGACTTTTTCGATAATTATTAATGCTACGAAGCACCACATAC